>NW_017619181.1:0-23314 GCF_001879475.1 Ipomoea nil | reverse complement strand
TGCGAGAGCGTTAGACTGAAGATCACGTGTTCGATCCACGTTCACCGCAACTTAGCTTTGATGGTTTTAAAATGTAAACCATACAATTATAAGTTAATAATTTTCAAAAGATGATTTTCAAACAGATAATCCATGGAAGCGTTTCGTTGTCGTCCACCGCTTAGGATATTTAGCTTTCACACAGGAGACCCGGGTTAAATTCCCGGCAACGGAAGATTTCATATCTATCAATTTAGTGAATATTTTTAGCGCAAAGTATGGTTTAATGTTGGCTTTATCTCTGGGCATGCCAAGTGTATTTTGAATAAGCCAAACATTGCTTAAATACATTTTTCTTTATTTCTTTTTGTATAAATAAAATCAATCAATAAAAGTAATGTCGTTAAAAATATCTCATAGAGTTATTTTAAATTCATTCATATTGATATATTTTTTCAATATGTTCTTACAATAAATGTGTGATATATTAATAATATAGATGACCTATGATGACTTACTATACCAACAATAGTGGCTTAATGAGTATGCAATAGTAATTTAATGAACTTGTAACAATGTTTTGATGGACGAGCATAAATGACTTATGAACTTGTAGTAGTGACTTTTTTTTTAAAGGACTTAGTAGTGACTTAATCAACTTGCAATAGTAATTTAACCAACATGCAATAATATCTTGATAAACTTGTTTATTTACTTAATGGAATTGTATTAATAGTAATAAAAAGAACCTAAGTTTAAGGGTGGGAATTTCGATTTACAGTTCGGGTCCATTTTTTTTTCTCGGTTTGAAAATCCAATGTCCAAACATAAAATAAAACTTAATTTAAATTACAAGATTGCAATCTAAGTGTCTAATAGAAATACAAAATTGGGATTTAGAGAATTGAGAATTTAGTAATTAGTAATTTGTATATATACTCGCGTAATTTTCCAAATATAAAAACATTTAGGTATAGATAGATACATATATGTGATGAAAGGAAATGTCACAGTTTTTTATGCTTACATTAGACTTTATAATAATTATAGAGTTGTTATTAAAGATGATTGGCTTTGGCTTGTGGTAAAATTGAATCATGCACAAGAGATGTTTGGTGTATAGTGGAATGAAATCGGTTTGTTTCTCATGAACGTAATCATCGTGGCTATGTTTTAACTTTTAATAAGAGTTTGAAGACGCAATAATGACTATGCGAAGCAATATGTGGAACATAATATCATATGGTTACAAAAAGCTAAGCGTTCGTTTTTATTAATAAAAAGTTTCTATGAGGTGCGGGGATAGCTCAGTTGCGAGAGCGTTAGACTGAAGATCACGTGTTCGATCCACGTTCACCGCAACTTAGCTTTGATGGTTTTAAAATGTAAACCATACAATTATAAGTTAATAATTTTCAAAAGATGATTTTCAACAGATAATCCATGGAAGCGTTTCGTTGTCGTCCACGCTTAGGATATTTAGCTTTCACACAGGAGACCCGGGTTAAATTCCCGGCAACGGAAGATTTCATATCTATCAATTTAGTGAATATTTTTAGCGCAAAGTATGGTTTAATGTTGGCTTTATCTCTGGGCATGCCAAGTGTATTTTGAATAAGCCAAACATTGCTTAAATATTTTTTCTTTATTTCTTTTTGTATAAATAAAATCAATCAATAAAAGTAATGTCGTAAAAATATCTCATAGAGTTATTTTAAATTCATTCATATTGATATATTTTTTCAATATGTTCTTACAATAAATGTGTGATATATTAATAATATAGATGACCTATGATGACTTACTATACCAACAATAGTGGCTTAATGAGTATGCAATAGTAATTTAATGAACTTGTAACAATGTTTTGATGGACGAGCATAAATGACTTAATGAACTTGTAGTAGTGACTTTTTTTTTTAAAGGACTTGCAGTAGTGACTTATCAACTTGCAATAGTAATTTAACCAACATGCAATAATATCTTGATAAACTTGTTTATTTACTTTAATTGTATTAATAGTAATAAAGAACCTAAGTTTAAGGGTGGGAATTTCGATTTACAGTTCGGGTCCATTTTTTTTCTCGGTTTGAAAATCCAATGTCCAAACATAAAATAAAACTTAATTTAAATTACAAGATTGCAATCTAAGTGTCTAATAGAAATACAAAATTGGGATTTAGAGAATTGAGAATTTAGTAATTAGTAATTTGTATATATACTCGCGTAATTTTCCAAATATAAAAACATTTAGGTATAGATAGATACATATATGTGATGAAAGGAAATGTCACAGTTTTTTATGCTTACATTAGACTTTATAATAATTATAGAGTTGTTATTAAAGATGATTGGCTTTGGCTTGTGGTAACAATTGAATCATGCACAAGAGATGTTTGGTGTAGTGGAATGAAATCGGTTTGTTTCTCATGAACGTAATCATCGTGGCTATGTTTTAACTTTTAATAAGAGTTTGAAGACGCAATAATGACTATGCGAAGCAATATGTGGAACATAATATCATATGGTTACAAAAGCTAAGCGTTCGTTTATTAAGAATAAAAAGTTTCTATGAGGTGGGATAGCTCAGTTGCGAGAGCGTTAGACTGAAGATCACGTGTTCGATCCACGTTCACCGCAACTTAGCTTTGATGGTTTTAAAATGTAAACCATACAATTATAAGTTAATAATTTTCAAAAGATGATTTTCAACAGATAATCCATGGAAGCGTTTCGTTGTCGTCCACCGCTTAGGATATTTAGCTTTCACACAGGAGACCCGGGTTAAATTCCCGGCAACGGAAGATTTCATATCTATCAATTTAGTGAATATTTTTAGCGCAAAGTATGGTTTAATGTTGGCTTTATCTCTGGGCATGCCAAGTGTATTTTGAATAAGCCAAACATTGCTTAAATACATTTTTCTTTATTTCTTTTTGTATAAATAAAATCAATCAATAAAAGTAATGTCGTTAAAAATATCTCATAGAGTTATTTTAAATTCATTCATATTGATATATTTTTTCAATATGTTCTTACAATAAATGTGTGATATATTAATAATATAGATGACCTATGATGACTTACTATACCAACAATAGTGGCTTAATGAGTATGCAATAGTAATTTAATGAACTTGTAACAATGTTTTGATGGACGAGCATAAATGACTTAATGAACTTGTAGTAGTGACTTTTTTTTTAAAGGACTTGCAGTAGTGACTTAATCAACTTGCAATAGTAATTTAACCAACATGCAATAATATCTTGATAAACTTGTTTATTTACTTAATGGAATTGTATTAATAGTAATAAAAAGAACCTAAGTTTAAGGGTGGGAATTTCGATTTACAGTTCGGGTCCATTTTTTTTCTCGGTTTGAAAATCCAATGTCCAAACATAAAATAAAACTTAATTTAAATTACAAGATTGCAATCTAAGTGTCTAATAGAAATACAAAATTGGGATTTAGAGAATTGAGAATTTAGTAATTAGTAATTTGTATATATACTCGCGTAATTTTCCAAATATAAAAACATTTAGGTATAGATAGATACATATATGTGATGAAAGGAAATGTCACAGTTTTTTATGCTTACATTAGACTTTATAATAATTATAGAGTTGTTATTAAAGATGATTGGCTTTGGCTTGTGGTAACAATTGAATCATGCACAAGAGATGTTTGGTGTAGTGGAATGAAATCGGTTTGTTTCTCATGAACGTAATCATCGTGGCTATGTTTTAACTTTTAATAAGAGTTTGAAGACGCAATAATGACTATGCGAAGCAATATGTGGAACATAATATCATATGGTTACAAAAAGCTAAGCGTTCGTTTATTAAGAATAAAAAGTTTCTATGAGGTACGGGGATAGCTCAGTTGCGAGAGCGTTAGACTGAAGATCACGTGTTCGATCCACGTTCACCGCAACTTAGCTTTGATGGTTTTAAAATGTAAACCATACAATTATAAGTTAATAATTTTCAAAAGATGATTTTCAACAGATAATCCATGGAAGCGTTTCGTTGTCGTCCACCGCTTAGGATATTTAGCTTTCACACAGGAGACCCGGGTTAAATTCCCGGCAACGGAAGATTTCATATCTATCAATTTAGTGAATATTTTTAGCGCAAAGTATGGTTTAATGTTGGCTTTATCTCTGGGCATGCCAAGTGTATTTTGAATAAGCCAAACATTGCTTAAATACATTTTTCTTTATTTCTTTTTGTATAAATAAAATCAATCAATAAAAGTAATGTCGTTAAAAATATCTCATAGAGTTATTTTAAATTCATTCATATTGATATATTTTTTCAATATGTTCTTACAATAAATGTGTGATATATTAATAATATAGATGACCTATGATGACTTACTATACCAACAATAGTGGCTTAATGAGTATGCAATAGTAATTTAATGAACTTGTAACAATGTTTTGATGGACGAGCATAAATGACTTAATGAACTTGTAGTAGTGACTTTTTTTTTAAAGGACTTGCAGTAGTGACTTAATCAACTTGCAATAGTAATTTAAACCAACATGCAATAATATCTTGATAAACTTGTTTATTTACTTAATGGAATTGTATTAATAGTAATAAAAAGAACCTAAGTTTAAGGGTGGGAATTTCGATTTACAGTTCGGGTCCATTTTTTTTCTCGGTTTGAAAATCCAATGTCCAAACATAAAATAAAACTTAATTTAAATTACAAGATTGCAATCTAAGTGTCTAATAGAAATACAAAATTGGGATTTAGAGAATTGAGAATTTAGTAATTAGTAATTTGTATATATACTCGCGTAATTTTCCAAATATAAAAACATTTAGGTATAGATAGATACATATATGTGATGAAAGGAAATGTCACAGTTTTTTATGCTTACATTAGACTTTATAATAATTATAGAGTTGTTATTAAAGATGATTGGCTTTGGCTTTGGTAACAATTGAATCATGCACAAGAGATGTTTGGTGTAGTGGAAATGAAATCGGTTTGTTTCTCATGAACGTAATCATCGTGGCTATTTAACTTTTAATAAGAGTTTGAAGACGCAATAATGACTATGCGAAGCAATATGTGGAACATAATATCATATGGTTAAAAAAGCTAAGCGTTCGTTTATTAAGAATAAAAAGTTTCTATGAGGTGCGGGGATAGCTCAGTTGCGAGAGCGTTAGACTGAAGATCACGTGTTCGATCCACGTTCACCGCAACTTAGCTTTGATGGTTTTAAAATGTAAACCATACAATTATAAGTTAATAATTTTCAAAAGATGATTTTCAACAGATAATCCATGGAAGCGTTTCGTTGTCGTCCACCGCTTAGGATATTTAGCTTTCACACAGGAGACCCGGGGTTAAATTCCCGGCAACGGAAGATTTCATATCTATCAATTTAGTGAATATTTTTAGCGCAAAGTATGGTTTAATGTTGGCTTTATCTCTGGCATGCCAAGTGTATTTTGAATAAGCCAAACATTGCTTAAATACATTTTTCTTTATTTCTTTTTGTATAAATAAAATCAATCAATAAAAGTAATGTCGTTAAAAATATCTCATAGAGTTATTTTAAATTCATTCATATTGATATATTTTTTCAATATGTTCTTACAATAAATGTGTGATATATTAATAATATAGATGACCTATGATGACTTACTATACCAACAATAGTGGCTTAATGAGTATGCAATAGTAATTTAATGAACTTGTAACAATGTTTTGATGGACGAGCATAAATGACTTAATGAACTTGTAGTAGTGACTTTTTTTTTTAAAGGACTTGCAGTAGTGACTTAATCAACTTGCAATAGTAATTTAACCAACATGCAATAATATCTTGATAAACTTGTTTATTTACTTAATGGAATTGTATTAATAGTAATAAAAAGAACCTAAGTTTAAGGGTGGGAATTTCGATTTACAGTTCGGGTCCATTTTTTTTCTCGGTTTGAAAATCCAATGTCCAAACATAAAATAAAACTTAATTTAAATTACAAGATTGCAATCTAAGTGTCTAATAGAAATACAAAATTGGGATTTAGAGAATTGAGAATTTAGTAATTAGTAATTTGTATATATACTCGCGTAATTTTCCAAATATAAAAACATTTAGGTATAGATAGATACATATATGTGATGAAAGGAAATGTCACAGTTTTTTATGCTTACATTAGACTTTATAATAATTATAGAGTTGTTATTAAAGATGATTGGCTTTGGCTTGTGGTAACAATTGAATCATGCACAAAGAGATGTTTGGTGTAGTGGAATGAAATCGGTTTGTTTCTCATGAACGTAATCATCGTGGCTATGTTTTAACTTTTAATAAGAGTTTGAAGACGCAATAATGACTATGCGAAGCAATATGTGGAACATAATATCATATGGTTACAAAAAGCTAAGCGTTCGTTTATTAAGAATAAAAAGTTTCTATGAGGTACGGGGATAGCTCAGTTGCGAGAGCGTTAGACTGAAGATCACGTGTTCGATCCACGTTCACCGCAACTTAGCTTTGATGGTTTTAAAATGTAAACCATACAATTATAAGTTAATAATTTTCAAAAGATGATTTTCAACAGATAATCCATGGAAGCGTTTCGTTGTCGTCACCGCTTAGGATATTTAGCTTTCACACAGGAGACCCGGGTTAAATTCCCGGCAACGGAAGATTTCATATCTATCAATTTAGTGAATATTTTTAGCGCAAAGTATGGTTTAATGTTGGCTTTATCTCTGGGCATGCCAAGTGTATTTTGAATAAGCCAAACATTGCTTAAATACATTTTTCTTTATTTCTTTTTGTATAAATAAAATCAATCAATAAAAGTAATGTCGTTAAAAATATCTCATAGAGTTATTTTAAATTCATTCATATTGATATATTTTTTCAATATGTTCTTACAATAAATGTGTGATATATTAATAATATAGATGACCTATGATGACTTACTATACCAACAATAGTGGCTTAATGAGTATGCAATAGTAATTTAATGAACTTGTAACAATGTTTTGATGGACGAGCATAAATGACTTAATGAACTTGTAGTAGTGACTTTTTTTTTTAAAGGACTTGCAGTAGTGACTTAATCAACTTGCAATAGTAATTTAACCAACATGCAATAATATCTTGATAAACTTGTTTATTTACTTAATGGAATTGTATTAATAGTAATAAAAAGAACCTAAGTTTAAGGGTGGGAATTTCGATTTACAGTTCGGGTCCATTTTTTTTCTCGGTTTGAAAATCCAATGTCCAAACATAAAATAAAACTTAATTTAAATTACAAGATTGCAATCTAAGTGTCTAATAGAAATACAAAATTGGGATTTAGAGAATTGAGAATTTAGTAATTAGTAATTTGTATATATACTCGCGTAATTTTCCAAATATAAAAACATTTAGGTATAGATAGATACATATATGTGATGAAAGGAAATGTCACAGTTTTTTATGCTTACATTAGACTTTATAATAATTATAGAGTTGTTATTAAAGATGATTGGCTTTGGCTTGTGGTAACAATTGAATCATGCACAAGAGATGTTTGGTGTAGTGGAATGAAATCGGTTTGTTTCTCATGAACGTAATCATCGTGGCTATGTTTTAACTTTTAATAAGAGTTTGAAGACGCAATAATGACTATGCGAAGCAATATGTGGAACATAATATCATATGGTTACAAAAAGCTAAGCGTTCGTTTATTAAGAATAAAAAGTTTCTATGAGGTGCGGGGATAGCTCAGTTGCGAGAGCGTTAGACTGAAGATCACGTGTTCGATCCGTTCACCGCAACTTAGCTTTGATGGTTTTAAAATGTAAACCATACAATTATAAGTTAATAATTTTCAAAAGATGATTTTCAACAGATAATCCATGGAAGCGTTTCGTTGTCGTCCACCGCTTAGGATATTTAGCTTTCACACAGGAGACCCGGGTTAAATTCCCGGCAACGGAAGATTTCATATCTATCAATTTAGTGAATATTTTTAGCGCAAAGTATGGTTTAATGTTGGCTTTATCTCTGGCATGCCAAGTGTATTTTGAATAAGCCAAACATTGCTTAAATACATTTTTCTTTATTTCTTTTTGTATAAATAAAATCAATCAATAAAAGTAATGTCGTTAAAAATATCTCATAGAGTTATTTTAAATTCATTCATATTGATATATTTTTTTCAATATGTTCTTACAATAAATGTGTGATATATTAATAATATAGATGACCTATGATGACTTACTATACCAACAATAGTGGCTTAATGAGTATGCAATAGTAATTTAATGAACTTGTAACAATGTTTTGATGGACGAGCATAAATGACTTAATGAACTTGTAGTAGTGACTTTTTTTTTAAAGGACTTGCAGTAGTGACTTAATCAACTTGCATAGTAATTTAAACCAACATGCAATAATATCTTGATAAACTTGTTTATTTACTTAATGGAATTGTATTAATAGTAATAAAAAGAACCTAAGTTTAAGGGTGGGAATTTCGATTTACAGTTCGGGTCCATTTTTTTTCTCGGTTTGAAAATCCAATGTCCAAACATAAAATAAAACTTAATTTAAATTACAGATTGCAATCTAAGTGTCTAATAGAAATACAAAATTGGGATTTAGAGAATGAGAATTTAGTAATTAGTAATTTGTATATATACTCGCGTAATTTTCCAAATATAAAAACATTTAGGTATAGATAGATACATATATGTGATGAAAGGAAATGTCACAGTTTTTTATGCTTACATTAGACTTTATAATAATTAGAGTTGTTATTAAAGATGATTGGCTTTGGCTTGTGGTAACAATTGAATCATGCACAAGAGATGTTTGGTGTAGTGGAATGAAATCGGTTTGTTTCTCATGAACGTAATCATCGTGGCTATGTTTTAACTTTTAATAAGAGTTTGAAGACGCAATAATGACTATGCGAAGCAATATGTGGAACATAATATCATATGGTTACAAAAAGCTAAGCGTTCGTTTATTAAGAATAAAAAGTTTCTATGAGGTGCGGGGATAGCTCAGTTGCGAGAGCGTTAGACTGAAGATCACGTGTTCGATCCACGTTCACCGCAACTTAGCTTTGATGGTTTTAAAATGTAAAAATACAATTATAATTAATTTTTCAAAAGATGATTTTCAACAGATAATCCATGGAAGCGTTTCGTTGTCGTCCACCGCTTAGGATATTTAGCTTTCACAGGAGACCAAAGGCAACGGAAGATTTCATATCTATCAATTTAGTGAATATTTTTAGCGCAAAGTATGGTTTAATGTTGGCTTTATCTCTGGCATGTGTATTTAATAATTGCTTAAATACATTTTTTCTTTATTTCTTTTTGTATAAATAAAATCAATCAATAAAGTAATGTCGTTAAAAATATCTCATAGAGTTATTTTAAATTCATTCATATTGATATATTTTTTCAATATGTTCTTACAATAAATGTGTGATATATTAATAATATAGATGACCAATGATGACTATATACAACAATAGTGGCTTAATGAGTATGCAATAGTAATTTAATGAACTTGTAACAATGTTTTGATGGACGAGCATAAATGACTTAATGAACTTGTAGTAGTGACTTTTTTTTTAAAGGACTTGCAGTAGTGACTTAATCAACTTGCAATAGTAATTTAACCAACATGCAATAATATCTTGATAAACTTGTTTATTTACTTAATGGAATTGTATTAATAGTAATAAAAAGAACCTAAGTTTAAGGGTGGGAATTTCGATTTACAGTTCGGGTCCATTTTTTTTCTCGGTTTGAAAATCCAATGTCCAAACATAAAATAAAACTTAATTTAAATTACAAGATTGCAATCTAAGTGTCTAATAGAAATACAAAATTGGGATTTAGAGAATTGAGAATTTAGTAATTAGTAATTTGTATATATACTCGCGTAATTTTCCAAATATAAAAACATTTAGGTATAGATAGATACATATATGTGATGAAAGGAAATGTCACAGTTTTTTATGCTTACATTAGACTTTATAATAATTATAGAGTTGTTATTAAAGATGATTGGCTTTGGCTTGTGGTAACAATTGAATCATGCACAAGAGATGTTTGGTGTAGTGGAATGAAATCGGTTTGTTTCTCATGAACGTAATCATCGTGGCTATGTTTTAACTTTTAATAAGAGTTTGAAGACGCAATAATGACTATGCGAAGCAATATGTGGAACATAATATCATATGGTTACAAAAAGCTAAGCGTTCGTTTATTAAGAATAAAAAGTTTCTATGAGGTGCGGGGATAGCTCAGTTGCGAGAGCGTTAGACTGAAGATCACGTGTTCGATCCACGTTCACCGCAACTTAGCTTTGATGGTTTTAAAATGTAAACCATACAATTATAAGTTAATAATTTTCAAAATGATTTTCAACAGATAATCCATGGAAGCGTTTCGTTGTCGTCCACCGCTTAGGATATTTAGCTTTCACACAGGAGACCCGGGTTAAATTCCGGCAACGGAAGATTTCATATCTATCAATTTAGTGAATATTTTTAGCGCAAAGTATGGTTTAATGTTGGCTTTATCTCTGGGCATGCCAAGTGTATTTTGAATAAGCCAAACATTGCTTAAATACATTTTTCTTTATTTCTTTTTGTATAAATAAAATCAATCAATAAAAGTAATGTCGTTAAAAATATCTCATAGAGTTATTTTAAATTCATTCATATTGATATATTTTTTCAATATGTTCTTACAATAAATGTGTGATATATTAATAATATAGATGACCTATGATGACTTACTATACCAACAATAGTGGCTTAATGAGTATGCAATAGTAATTTAATGAACTTGTAACAATGTTTTGATGGACGAGCATAAATGACTTAATGAACTTGTAGTAGTGACTTTTTTTTTAAAGGACTTGCAGTAGTGACTTAATCAACTTGCAATAGTAATTTAACCAACATGCAATAATATCTTGATAAACTTGTTTATTTACTTAATGGAATTGTATTAATAGTAATAAAAAGAACCTAAGTTTAAGGGTGGGAATTTCGATTTACAGTTCGGGTCCATTTTTTTTCTCGGTTTGAAAATCCAATGTCCAAACATAAAATAAAACTTAATTTAAATTACAAGATTGCAATCTAAGTGTCTAATAGAAATACAAAATTGGGATTTAGAGAATTGAGAATTTAGTAATTAGTAATTTGTATATATACTCGCGTAATTTTCCAAATATAAAAACATTTAGGTATAGATAGATACATATATGTGATGAAAGGAAATGTCACAGTTTTTTATGCTTACATTAGACTTTATAATAATTATAGAGTTGTTATTAAAGATGATTGGCTTTGGCTTGTGGTAACAATTGAATCATGCACAAGAGATGTTTGGTGTAGTGGAATGAAATCGGTTTGTTTCTCATGAACGTAATCATCGTGGCTATGTTTTAACTTTTAATAAGAGTTTGAAGACGCAATAATGACTATGCGAAGCAATATGTGGAACATAATATCATATGGTTACAAAAAGCTAAGCGTTCGTTTATTAAGAATAAAAAGTTTCTATGAGGTGCGGGGATAGCTCAGTTGCGAGAGCGTTAGACTGAAGATCACGTGTTCGATCCACGTTCACCGCAACTTAGCTTTGATGGTTTTAAAATGTAAACCATACAATTATAAGTTAATAATTTTCAAAAGATGATTTTCAACAGATAATCCATGGAAGCGTTTCGTTGTCGTCCACGCTTAGGATATTTAGCTTTCACACAGGAGACCCGGGTTAAATTCCCGGCAACGGAAGATTTCATATCTATCAATTTAGTGAATATTTTTAGCGCAAAGTATGGTTTAATGTTGGCTTTATCTCTGGGCATGCCAAGTGTATTTTGAATAAGCCAAACATTGCTTAAATACATTTTTCTTTATTTCTTTTTGTATAAATAAAATCAATCAATAAAAGTAATGTCGTTAAAAATATCTCATAGAGTTATTTTAAATTCATTCATATTGATATATTTTTTCAATATGTTCTTACAATAAATGTGTGATATATTAATAATATAGATGACCTATGATGACTTACTATACCAACAATAGTGGCTTAATGAGTATGCAATAGTAATTTAATGAACTTGTAACAATGTTTTGATGGACGAGCATAAATGACTTAATGAACTTGTAGTAGTGACTTTTTTTTTAAAGGACTTGCAGTAGTGACTTAATCAACTTGCAATAGTAATTTAACCAACATGCAATAATATCTTGATAAACTTGTTTATTTACTTAATGGAATTGTATTAATAGTAATAAAAAGAACCTAAGTTTAAGGGTGGGAATTTCGATTTACAGTTCGGGTCCATTTTTTTTTCTCGGTTTGAAAATCCAATGTCCAAACATAAAATAAAACTTAATTTAAATTACAAGATTGCAATCTAAGTGTCTAATAGAAATACAAAATTGGGATTTAGAGAATTGAGAATTTAGTAATTAGTAATTTGTATATATACTCGCGTAATTTTCCAAATATAAAAACATTTAGGTATAGATAGATACATATATGTGATGAAAGGAAATGTCACAGTTTTTTATGCTTACATTAGACTTTATAATAATTATAGAGTTGTTATTAAAGATGATTGGCTTTGGCTTGTGGTAACAATTGAATCATGCACAAGAGATGTTTGGTGTAGTGGAATGAAATCGGTTTGTTTCTCATGAACGTAATCATCGTGGCTATGTTTTAACTTTTAATAAGAGTTTGAAGACGCAATAATGACTATGCGAAGCAATATGTGGAACATAATATCATATGGTTACAAAAAGCTAAGCGTTCGTTTATTAAGAATAAAAAGTTTCTATGAGGTGGGGATAGCTCAGTTGCGAGAGCGTTAGACTGAAGATCACGTGTTCGATCCACGTTCACCGCAACTTAGCTTTGATGGTTTTAAAATGTAAACCATACAATTATAAGTTAATAATTTTCAAAAGATGATTTTCAACAGATAATCCATGGAAGCGTTTCGTTGTCGTCCACCGCTTAGGATATTTAGCTTTCACACAGGAGACCCGGGTTAAATTCCCGGCAACGGAAGATTTCATATCTATCAATTTAGTGAATATTTTTAGCGCAAAGTATGGTTTAATGTTGGCTTTATCTCTGGGCATGCCAAGTGTATTTTGAATAAGCCAAACATTGCTTAAATACATTTTTCTTTATTTCTTTTTGTATAAATAAAATCAATCAATAAAAGTAATGTCGTTAAAAATATCTCATAGAGTTATTTTAAATTCATTCATATTGATATATTTTTTCAATATGTTCTTACAATAAATGTGTGATATATTAATAATATAGATGACCTATGATGACTTACTATACCAACAATAGTGGCTTAATGAGTATGCAATAGTAATTTAATGAACTTGTAACAATGTTTTGATGGACGAGCATAAATGACTTAATGAACTTGTAGTAGTGACTTTTTTTTTAAAGGACTTGCAGTAGTGACTTAATCAACTTGCAATAGTAATTTAACCAACATGCAATAATATCTTGATAAACTTGTTTATTTACTTAATGGAATTGTATTAATAGTAATAAAAAGAACCTAAGTTTAAGGGTGGGAATTTCGATTTACAGTTCGGGTCCATTTTTTTTCTCGGTTTGAAAATCCAATGTCCAAACATAAAATAAAACTTAATTTAAATTACAAGATTGCAATCTAAGTGTCTAATAGAAATACAAAATTGGGATTTAGAGAATTGAGAATTTAGTAATTAGTAATTTGTATATATACTCGCGTAATTTTCCAAATATAAAAACATTTAGGTATAGATAGATACATATATGTGATGAAAGGAAATGTCACAGTTTTTTATGCTTACATTAGACTTTATAATAATTATAGAGTTGTTATTAAAGATGATTGGCTTTGGCTTGTGGTAACAATTGAATCATGCACAAGAGATGTTTGGTGTAGTGGAATGAAATCGGTTTGTTTCTCATGAACGTAATCATCGTGGCTATGTTTTAACTTTTAATAAGAGTTTGAAGACGCAATAATGACTATGCGAAGCAATATGTGGAACATAATATCATATGGTTACAAAAAGCTAAGCGTTCGTTTATTAAGAATAAAAAGTTTCTATGAGGTGCGGGGATAGCTCAGTTGCGAGAGCGTTAGACTGAAGATCACGTGTTCGATCCACGTTCACCGCAACTTAGCTTTGATGGTTTTAAAATGTAAACCATACAATTATAAGTTAATAATTTTCAAAAGATGATTTTCAACAGATAATCCATGGAAGCGTTTCGTTGTCGTCCACCGCTTAGGATATTTAGCTTTCACACAGGAGACCCGGGTTAAATTCCCGGCAACGGAAGATTTCATATCTATCAATTTAGTGAATATTTTTAGCGCAAAGTATGGTTTAATGTTGGCTTTATCTCTGGGCATGCCAAGTGTATTTTGAATAAGCCAAACATTGCTTAAATACATTTTTCTTTATTTCTTTTTGTATAAATAAAATCAATCAATAAAAGTAATGTCGTTAAAAATATCTCATAGAGTTATTTTAAATTCATTCATATTGATATATTTTTTCAATATGTTCTTACAATAAATGTGTGATATATTAATAATATAGATGACCTATGATGACTTACTATACCAACAATAGTGGCTTAATGAGTATGCAATAGTAATTTAATGAACTTGTAACAATGTTTTGATGGACGAGCATAAATGACTTAATGAACTTGTAGTAGTGACTTTTTTTTTAAAGGACTTGCAGTAGTGACTTAATCAACTTGCAATAGTAATTTAACCAACATGCAATAATATCTTGATAAACTTGTTTATTTACTTAATGGAATTGTATTAATAGTAATAAAAAGAACCTAAGTTTAAGGGTGGGAATTTCGATTTACAGTTCGGGTCCATTTTTTTTCTCGGTTTGAAAATCCAATGTCCAAACATAAAATAAAACTTAATTTAAATTACAAGATTGCAATCTAAGTGTCTAATAGAAATACAAAATTGGGATTTAGAGAATTGAGAATTTAGTAATTAGTAATTTGTATATATACTCGCGTAATTTTCCAAATATAAAAACATTTAGGTATAGATAGATACATATATGTGATGAAAGGAAATGTCACAGTTTTTTATGCTTACATTAGACTTTATAATAATTATAGAGTTGTTATTAAAGATGATTGGCTTTGGCTTGTGGTAACAATTGAATCATGCACAAGAGATGTTTGGTGTAGTGGAATGAAATCGGTTTGTTTCTCATGAACGTAATCATCGTGGCTATGTTTTAACTTTTAATAAGAGTTTGAAGACGCAATAATGACTATGCGAAGCAATATGTGGAACATAATATCATATGGTTACAAAAAGCTAAGCGTTCGTTTATTAAGAATAAAAAGTTTCTATGAGGTACGGGGATAGCTCAGTTGCGAGAGCGTTAGACTGAAGATCACGTGTTCGATCCACGTTCACCGCAACTTAGCTTTGATGGTTTTAAAATGTAAACCATACAATTATAAGTTAATAATTTTCAAAAGATGATTTTCAACAGATAATCCATGGAAGCGTTTCGTTGTCGTCCACCGCTTAGGATATTTAGCTTTCACACAGGAGACCCGGGTTAAATTCCCGGCAACGGAAGATTTCATATCTATCAATTTAGTGAATATTTTTAGCGCAAAGTATGGTTTAATGTTGGCTTTATCTCTGGGCATGCCAAGTGTATTTTGAATAAGCCAAACATTGCTTAAATACATTTTTCTTTATTTCTTTTTGTATAAATAAAATCAATCAATAAAAGTAATGTCGTTAAAAATATCTCATAGAGTTATTTTAAATTCATTCATATTGATATATTTTTTCAATATGTTCTTACAATAAATGTGTGATATATTAATAATATAGATGACCTATGATGACTTACTATACCAACAATAGTGGCTTAATGAGTATGCAATAGTAATTTAATGAACTTGTAACAATGTTTTGATGGACGAGCATAAATGACTTAATGAACTTGTAGTAGTGACTTTTTTTTTAAAGGACTTGCAGTAGTGACTTAATCAACTTGCAATAGTAATTTAACCAACATGCAATAATATCTTGATAAACTTGTTTATTTACTTAATGGAATTGTATTAATAGTAATAAAAAGAACCTAAGTTTAAGGGTGGGAATTTCGATTTACAGTTCGGGTCCATTTTTTTTCTCGTTTGAAAATCCAATGTCCAAACATAAAATAAAACTTAATTTAAATTACAAGATTGCAATCTAAGTGTCTAATAGAAATACAAAATTGGATTTAGAGAATTGAGAATTTAGTAATTAGTAATTTGTATATATACTCGCGTAATTTTCCAAATATAAAAACATTTAGGTATAGATAGATACATATATGTGATGAAAGGAAATGTCACAGTTTTTTATGCTTACATTAGACTTTATAATAATTATAGAGTTGTTATTAAAGATGATTGGCTTTGGCTTGTGGTAACAATTGAATCATGCACAAGAGATGTTTGGTGTAGTGGAATGAAATCGGTTTGTTTCTCATGAACGTAATCATCGTGGCTATGTTTTAACTTTTAATAAGAGTTTGAAGACGCAATAATGACTATGCGAAGCAATATGTGGAACATAATATCATATGGTTACAAAAAGCTAAGCGTTCGTTTATTAAGAATAAAAAGTTTCTATGAGGTGCGGGGATAGCTCAGTTGCGAGAGCGTTAGACTGAAGATCACGTGTTCGATCCACGTTCACCGCAACTTAGCTTTGATGGTTTTAAAATGTAAACCATACAATTATAAGTTAATAATTTTCAAAAGATGATTTTCAACAGATAATCCATGGAAGCGTTTCGTTGTCGTCCACCGCTTAGGATATTTAGCTTTCACACAGGAGACCCGGGTTAAATTCCGGCAACGGAAGATTTCATATCTATCAATTTAGTGAATATTTTTAGCGCAAAGTATGGTTTAATGTTGGCTTTATCTCTGGGCATGCCAAGTGTATTTTGAATAAGCCAAACATTGCTTAAATACATTTTTCTTTATTTCTTTTTGTATAAATAAAATCAATCAATAAAAGTAATGTCGTTAAAAATATCTCATAGAGTTATTTTAAATTCATTCATATTGATATATTTTTTCAATATGTTCTTACAATAAATGTGTGATATATTAATAATATAGATGACCTATGATGACTTACTATACCAACAATAGTGGCTTAATGAGTATGCAATAGTAATTTAATGAACTTGTAACAATGTTTTGATGGACGAGCATAAATGACTTAATGAACTTGTAGTAGTGACTTTTTTTTTAAAGGACTTGCAGTAGTGACTTAATCAACTTGCAATAGTAATTTAACCAACATGCAATAATATCTTGATAAACTTGTTTATTTACTTAATGGAATTGTATTAATAGTAATAAAAAGAACCTAAGTTTAAGGGTGGGAATTTCGATTTACAGTTCGGGTCCATTTTTTTTCTCGGTTTGAAAATCCAATGTCCAAACATAAAATAAAACTTAATTTAAATTACAAGATTGCAATCTAAGTGTCTAATAGAAATACAAAATTGGGATTTAGAGAATTGAGAATTTAGTAATTAGTAATTTGTATATATACTCGCGTAATTTTCCAAATATAAAAACATTTAGGTATAGATAGATACATATATGTGATGAAAGGAAATGTCACAGTTTTTTATGCTTACATTAGACTTTATAATAATTATAGAGTTGTTATTAAAGATGATTGGCTTTGGCTTGTGGTAACAATTGAATCATGCACAAGAGATGTTTGGTGTAGTGGAATGAAATCGGTTTGTTTCTCATGAACGTAATCATCGTGGCTATGTTTTAACTTTTAATAAGAGTTTGAAGACGCAATAATGACTATGCGAAGCAATATGTGGAACATAATATCATATGGTTACAAAAAGCTAAGCGTTCGTTTATTAAGAATAAAAAGTTTCTATGAGGTGCGGGGATAGCTCAGTTGCGAGAGCGTTAGACTGAAGATCACGTGTTCGATCCACGTTCACCGCAACTTAGCTTTGATGGTTTTAAAATGTAAACCATACAATTATAAGTTAATAATTTTCAAAAGATGATTTTCAACAGATAATCCATGGAAGCGTTTCGTTGTCGTCCACCGCTTAGGATATTTAGCTTTCACACAGGAGACCCGGGTTAAATTCCCGGCAACGGAAGATTTCATATCTATCAATTTAGTGAATATTTTTAGCGCAAAGTATGGTTTAATGTTGGCTTTATCTCTGGGCATGCCAAGTGTATTTTGAATAAGCCAAACATTGCTTAAATACATTTTTCTTTATTTCTTTTTGTATAAATAAAATCAATCAATAAAAGTAATGTCGTTAAAAATATCTCATAGAGTTATTTTAAATTCATTCATATTGATATATTTTTTCAATATGTTCTTACAATAAATGTGTGATATATTAATAATATAGATGACCTATGATGACTTACTATACCAACAATAGTGGCTTAATGAGTATGCAATAGTAATTTAATGAACTTGTAACAATGTTTTGATGGACGAGCATAAATGACTTAATGAACTTGTAGTAGTGACTTTTTTTTTAAAGGACTTGCAGTAGTGACTTAATCAACTTGCAATAGTAATTTAACCAACATGCAATAATATCTTGATAAACTTGTTTATTTACTTAATGGAATTGTATTAATAGTAATAAAAAGAACCTAAGTTTAAGGGTGGGAATTTCGATTTACAGTTCGGGTCCATTTTTTTTCTCGGTTTGAAAATCCAATGTCCAAACATAAAATAAAACTTAATTTAAATTACAAGATTGCAATCTAAGTGTCTAATAGAAATACAAAATTGGGATTTAGAGAATTGAGAATTTAGTAATTAGTAATTTGTATATATACTCGCGTAATTTTCCAAATATAAAAACATTTAGGTATAGATAGATACATATATGTGATGAAAGGAAATGTCACAGTTTTTTATGCTTACATTAGACTTTATAATAATTATAGAGTTGTTATTAAAGATGATTGGCTTTGGCTTGTGGTAACAATTGAATCATGCACAAGAGATGTTTGGTGTAGTGGAATGAAATCGGTTTGTTTCTCATGAACGTAATCATCGTGGCTATGTTTTAACTTTTAATAAGAGTTTGAAGACGCAATAATGACTATGCGAAGCAATATGTGGAACATAATATCATATGGTTACAAAAAGCTAAGCGTTCGTTTATTAAGAATAAAAAGTTTCTATGAGGTACGGGGATAGCTCAGTTGCGAGAGCGTTAGACTGAAGATCACGTGTTCGATCCACGTTCACCGCAACTTAGCTTTGATGGTTTTAAAATGTAAACCATACAATTATAAGTTAATAATTTTCAAAAGATGATTTTCAACAGATAATCCATGGAAGCGTTTCGTTGTCGTCCACCGCTTAGGATATTTAGCTTTCACACAGGAGACCCGGGTTAAATTCCCGGCAACGGAAGATTTCATATCTATCAATTTAGTGAATATTTTTAGCGCAAAGTATGGTTTAATGTTGGCTTTATCTCTGGGCATGCCAAGTGTATTTTGAATAAGCCAAACATTGCTTAAATACATTTTTCTTTATTTCTTTTTGTATAAATAAAATCAATCAATAAAAGTAATGTCGTTAAAAATATCTCATAGAGTTATTTTAAATTCATTCATATTGATATATTTTTTCAATATGTTCTTACAATAAATGTGTGATATATTAATAATATAGATGACCTATGATGACTTACTATACCAACAATAGTGGCTTAATGAGTATGCAATAGTAATTTAATGAACTTGTAACAATGTTTTGATGGACGAGCATAAATGACTTAATGAACTTGTAGTAGTGACTTTTTTTTTAAAGGACTTGCAGTAGTGACTTAATCAACTTGCAATAGTAATTTAACCAACATGCAATAATATCTTGATAAACTTGTTTATTTACTTAATGGAATTGTATTAATAGTAATAAAAAGAACCTAAGTTTAAGGGTGGGAATTTCGATTTACAGTTCGGGTCCATTTTTTTTCTCGGTTTGAAAATCCAATGTCCAAACATAAAATAAAACTTAATTTAAATTACAAGATTGCAATCTAAGTGTCTAATAGAAATACAAAATTGGGATTTAGAGAATTGAGAATTTAGTAATTAGTAATTTGTATATATACTCGCGTAATTTTCCAAATATAAAAACATTTAGGTATAGATAGATACATATATGTGATGAAAGGAAATGTCACAGTTTTTTATGCTTACATTAGACTTTATAATAATTATAGAGTTGTTATTAAAGATGATTGGCTTTGGCTTGTGGTAACAATTGAATCATGCACAAGAGATGTTTGGTGTAGTGGAATGAAATCGGTTTGTTTCTCATGAACGTAATCATCGTGGCTATGTTTTAACTTTTAATAAGAGTTTGAAGACGCAATAATGACTATGCGAAGCAATATGTGGAACATAATATCATATGGTTACAAAAAGCTAAGCGTTCGTTTATTAAGAATAAAAAGTTTCTATGAGGTGGGGATAGCTCAGTTGCGAGAGCGTTAGACTGAAGATCACGTGTTCGATCCACGTTCACCGCAACTTAGCTTTGATGGTTTTAAAATGTAAACCATACAATTATAAGTTAATAATTTTCAAAAGATGATTTTCAACAGATAATCCATGGAAGCGTTTCGTTGTCGTCCACCGCTTAGGATATTTAGCTTTCACACAGGAGACCCGGGTTAAATTCCCGGCAACGGAAGATTTCATATCTATCAATTTAGTGAATATTTTTAGCGCAAAGTATGGTTTAATGTTGGCTTTATCTCTGGGCATGCCAAGTGTATTTTGAATAAGCCAAACATTGCTTAAATACATTTTTCTTTATTTCTTTTTGTATAAATAAAATCAATCAATAAAAGTAATGTCGTTAAAAATATCTCATAGAGTTATTTTAAATTCATTCATATTGATATATTTTTTCAATATGTTCTTACAATAAATGTGTGATATATTAATAATATAGATGACCTATGATGACTTACTATACCAACAATAGTGGCTTAATGAGTATGCAATAGTAATTTAATGAACTTGTAACAATGTTTTGATGGACGAGCATAAATGACTTAATGAACTTGTAGTAGTGACTTTTTTTTTAAAGGACTTGCAGTAGTGACTTAATCAACTTGCAATAGTAATTTAACCAACATGCAATAATATCTTGATAAACTTGTTTATTTACTTAATGGAATTGTATTAATAGTAATAAAAAGAACCTAAGTTTAAGGGTGGGAATTTCGATTTACAGTTCGGGTCCATTTTTTTTCTCGTTTGAAAATCCAATGTCCAAACATAAAATAAAACTTAATTTAAATTACAGATTGCAATCTAAGTGTCTAATAGAAATACAAAATTGGGATTTAGAGAATTGAGAATTTAGTAATTAGTAATTTGTATATATACTCGCGTAATTTTCCAAATATAAAAACATTTAGGTATAGATAGATACATATATGTGATGAAAGGAAATGTCACAGTTTTTTATGCTTACATTAGACTTTATAATAATTATAGAGTTGTTATTAAAGATGATTGGCTTTGGCTTGTGGTAACAATTGAATCATGCACAAGAGATGTTTGGTGTAGTGGAATGAAATCGGTTTGTTTCTCATGAACGTAATCATCGTGGCTATGTTTTAACTTTTAATAAGAGTTTGAAGACGCAATAATGACTATGCGAAGCAATATGTGGAACATAATATCATATGGTTACAAAAAGCTAAGCGTTCGTTTATTAAGAATAAAAAGTTTCTATGAGGTGCGGGATAGCTCAGTTGCGAGAGCGTTAGACTGAAGATCACGTGTTCGATCCACGTTCACCGCAACTTAGCTTTGATGGTTTTAAAATGTAAACCATACAATTATAAGTTAATAATTTTCAAAAGATGATTTTCAACAGATAATCCATGGAAGCGTTTCGTTGTCGTCCACCGCTTAGGATATTTAGCTTTCACCAGGAGACCCGGGTTAAATTCCCGGCAACGGAAGATTTCATATCTATCAATTTAGTGAATATTTTAGCGCAAAGTATGGTTTAATGTTGGCTTTATCTCTGGGCATGCCAAGTGTATTTTGAATAAGCCAAACATTGCTTAAATACATTTTTCTTTATTTCTTTTTGTATAAATAAAATCAATCAATAAAAGTAATGTCGTTAAAAATATCTCATAGAGTTATTTTAAATTCATTCATATTGATATATTTTTTCAATATGTTCTTACAATAAATGTGTGATATATTAATAATATAGATGACCTATGATGACTTACTATACCAACAATAGTGGCTTAATGAGTATGCAATAGTAATTTAATGAACTTGTAACAATGTTTTGATGGACGAGCATAAATGACTTAATGAACTTGTAGTAGTGACTTTTTTTTTAAAGGACTTGCAGTAGTGACTTAATCAACTTGCAATAGTAATTTAACCAACATGCAATAATATCTGATAAACTTGTTTATTTACTTAATGGAATTGTATTAATAGTAATAAAAAGAACCTAAGTTTAAGGGTGGGAATTTCGATTTACAGTTCGGGTCCATTTTTTTTCTCGGTTTGAAAATCCAATGTCCAAACATAAAATAAAACTTAATTTAAATTACAAGATTGCAATCTAAGTGTCTAATAGAAATACAAAATTGGATTTAGAGAATTGAGAATTTAGTAATTAGTAATTTGTATATATACTCGCGTAATTTTCCAAATATAAAAACATTTAGGTATAGATAGATACATATATGTGATGAAAGGAAATGTCACAGTTTTTTATGCTTACATTAGACTTTATAATAATTATAGAGTTGTTATTAAAGATGATTGGCTTTGGCTTGTGGTAACAATTGAATCATGCACAAGAGATGTTTGGTGTAGTGGAATGAAATCGGTTTGTTTCTCATGAACGTAATCATCGTGGCTATGTTTTAACTTTTAATCAGAGTTTGAAGACGCAATAATGACTATGCGAAGCAATATGTGGAAATAATATATGGTTACAAAAAAGCTAAACGTTCGTTTATTAAGAATAAAAAGTTTCTATGAGGTGCGGGGATAGCTCAGTTGGAGAGCGTTAGACTGAAGTCACGTGTTCGATCCACGTTCACCGCCAACTTAGCTTTGATGGTTTTAAAATGTAAACCATACAATTATAAGTTAATAATTTTCAAAAGATGATTTTCAACAGATAATCCATGGA